>NC_069505.1:284015180-284037680 GCF_027579735.1 Bombina bombina
TGTCCAGTCTGGTCTGCTGAATGGCATCCCCCTGGACAGATGTGGCCGAGAAAGCCACCATAGAAGAGAATTTCTGGTCTCTTGATCCAGATTCAGAGAAGGGGATAAGTCTGAGTAATCCCCATTCCACTGACTTAGCATGCACAGTTGCAGTGGTCTGAGGTGTAAGCGTGCAAAGGGTACTATGTCCATTGCCGCTACCATTAAGCCGATTACCTCCATGCATTGAGCCACTGACGGGTGTTGAATGGAATGAAGGGTGCGGCAAGCACTTTGAAGTCTTGTTAGCCTGTCCTCTGTCAGGTAAATCTTCATTTCTACAGAATCTATAAGAGTCCCCAGGAAGGGAACTCTTGTGAGTGGAACGAGTGAACTTTTCTTTTCGTTCACCTTCCATCCATGTGACCTTAGAAATGCCAGTACTAACTCTGTATGAGACTTGGCAGTTTGAAAGCTTGAAGCTTGTATCAGAATGTCGTCTAGGTATGGAGCTACCGAGATTCCCCGCGGTCTCAGTACCGCCAGAAGAGCACCCAGAACCTTTGTGAAGATTCTTGGAGCTGTAGCCAATCCGAATGGAAGAGCCACAAACTGGTAATGCCTGTCTAGGAAGGCAAACCTTAGGTACCGGTAATGATCTTTGTGAATCGGTATGTGAAGGTAAGCATCTTTTAAATCTACAGTGGTCATGTACTGACCCTCTTGGATCATAGGTAAAATTGTCCGAATAGTCTCCATCTTGAACGATGGAACTCTTAGGAATTTGTTTAGGATCTTTAAGTCCAGGATTGGTCTGAAAGTTCCCTCTTTTTTGGGAACCACAAACAGATTTGAGTAAAACTCCTGTCCCTGTTCCGATCGTGGAACTGGATGGATTACTCCCATTAACAAGAGCTCTTGTACGCAGCGTAGAAACGCCTCTTTCTTTGTCTGGATTGTTGACAACCTTGACAGATGAAATCTCTCTCTTGGAGGAGAGTATTTGAAGTCCAGAAGGTATCCCTGAGATATTATCTCTAGCGCCCAGGGATCCTGGACATCTCTTGCCCAAGCCTGGGCGAAGAGAGAAAGTCTGCCCCCCACTAGATCCGATCCCGGATCGGGGGCCCTCAATTCATGCTGTTTTAGGGGCAGCAGCAGGTTTCCTGGTCTGCTTGCCCTTGTTCCAGGACTGGTTAGGTTTCCAGCCTTGCCTGTAGCGAGCAACAGCTCCTTCCTGTTTTGGTGCAGAGGAAGTTGATGCTGCTCCTGCTTTGAAATTACGAAAGGAACGAAAATTAGACTGTCTAGCCTTAGCTTTGGCTTTGTCCTGAGGCAGGGCATGGCCTTTACCTCCTGTAATGTCAGCGATAATCTCTTTCAACCCGGGCCCGAATAAGGTCTGCCCTTTGAAAGGTATATTAAGCAATTTAGACTTAGAAGTAACATCAGCTGACCAGGATTTTAGCCACAGCGCCCTGCGTGCCTGAATGGCGAATCCTGAATTCTTCGCCGTAAGTTTAGTAAGATGTACTACGGCCTCCGAAATGAATGAATTAGCTAGTTTAAGGACTCTAAGCCTGTCCGTAATGTCGTCCAGAGTAACTGAACTAATGTTCTCTTCCAGAGACTCAATCCAGAATGCCGCTGCAGCCGTGATCGGCGCAATGCATGCAAGGGGTTGCAATATAAAACCTTGTTGAACAAACATTTTCTTAAGGTAACCCTCAAACTTTTTATCCATTGGATCTGAAAAAGCACAGCTATCCTCTACCGGGATAGTGGTACGCTTAGCTAAAGTAGAAACTGCTCCCTCCACCTTAGGGACCGTTTGCCATAAGTCCCTTGTGGTGGCGTCTATTGGAAACATTTTTCTAAATATCGGAGGGGGTGAGAACGGCACACCGGGTCTATCCCACTCCTTAGTAACAATTTCAGTAAGTCTCTTAGGTATAGGAAAAACCTCAGTACTCGTCGGTACCGCAAAATATTTATCCAACCTACACATTTTCTCTGGTATTGCAACTGTGTTACAATCATTCAGAGCCGCTAACACCTCCCCTAGTAATACACGGAGGTTTTCCAGTTTAAATTTAAAATTTGAAATATCTGAATCCAGTCTGTTTGGATCAGAACCGTCACCCACAGAATGAAGTTCTCCGTCCTCATGTTCTGCCACCTGTGACGCAGTGTCTGACATTCCCCTAATATTATCAGCGCACTCTGTTCTCACCCCAGAGTGATCACGCTTACCTCTTAGTTCTGGTAATTTAGCCAAAACTTCAGTCATAACAGTAGCCATATCCTGTAATGTGATTTGTAATGGCCGCCCAGATGTACTCGGCGCTACAATATCACGCACCTCCCTCTGAGCGGGAGATGCAGGTACTGACACGTGAGGCGAGTTAGTCGGCATAACTCTCCCCTCGTTGTTTGGTGAAATTTGTTCAATTTGTACAGATTGACTTTTATTTAAAGTAGCATCAATACAGTTAGTACATAAATTTCTATTGGGCTCCACTTTGGCATTGCAACAAATGACACAGGTATCATCCTCTGAATCAGACATGTTTAACACACTAGCAAATAAACTTGCAACTTGGAAATACAATTCAATTAGAATAATATTAAAAACGTACTGTGCCTTTAAGAAGCACAGAAGATCTATGACAGTTGAAAATTAATAAATTGAAACAGTTATAGCCTCAATCCTTGTAAACAACACAACTTTAGCAAAGGTTTAATCCCATTAGCAAAGATAACAAATTCTGAAAGCAGGAAACAATTACAGAATAAACGTTTTTTATCCCAGTCAACTATAATTCTCACAGCTCTGCTGAGAGAAATTACCTCCCTCAAAATAAGTTTTGAAGACCCCTGAGCTCTGTAGAGATGAACCGGATCATGCAGGAAATACAATGAGTTGCTGACTGAAATATCTGATGCGTAGCAAAAGCGCCAAAAAACGGCCCCTCCCCCTCACACACAGTAGTGAGAGAGAACAGAAACTGTCAGAAAAAAGATTAAGCAACTGCCAAGTGGAAAAATAGTGCCCAAACATTTACTCACTCAGTACCTCAGCAAATGAAAACGATTTTACATTCCAGCAAAAACGTTAAACATAATTTCTAGTTATTAAACAGCTTTATGTACTTCTTACAGTGTAATTCTAGTGAAGTACCATTCCCCAGAATACTGAAGTGTAAAGTATACATACATGACATTATATCGGTATGGCAGGATTTTCTCATCAATTCCATTGTCAGAAAATAAAAGCTGCTACATACCTCTATGCAGATTCATCTGCCCGCTGTCCCCTGATCTGAAGTTTACCTCTCCTCAGATGGCCGAGAAACAGCAATATGATCTTAACTACTCCGGCTAAAATCATAGCAAAAACTCTGGTAGATTCTTCTTCAAACTCTGCCAGAGAGATAATAACACACTCCGGTGCTATTTTAAAATAACAAACTTTTGATTGAAGATATAAAACTAAGTATAATCACCATAGTCCTCTCACACATCCTATCTAGTCGTTGGGTGCAAGAGAATGACTGGGAGTGACGTAGAGGGGAGGAGCTATATGCAGCTCTGCTGGGTGAATCCTCTTGCACTTCCTGTTGAGGAGGAGTAATATCCCAGAAGTAATGATGACCCGTGGACTGATCACACTTAACAGAAGAAATATATATATATATATATATATATATATATATACACATACACACACACATATACATATGGTTACTGTCTCCGTGCCGACCGGATGTAGTAACATTTGCCAATAGGTATTTATCACAATTTCCAGGCACTTATGATAATGCTGCACATGTTTTACGAAGTCTTCTACACTAGTTTGTCACTTAAATACGTTTAAACTTGCAGATTGCACAATTTCATTATTAAATTTACGTTTGTTTATGGAATCCATAAACCGGAAGTGAGATAATGTAACTTCCGGTTTCGGATAGCACTGTGGAACGCAAGATGCGTTCCAAGCTCGAAAAATTGGCGCACTTTTTTGGAGACACACTAAGGTTGGTGTGATTTAATTTGTATGTAACACTATAAATGAGTTGAAATTTGTTTGTTTTGTATGCTGATGAAGGGGTTGTGAACCCCGAAAACGTTCCATTAAATTGGTTTTTGTGAAAAAGTCCTGAGAGTGCATTCTCTTGTTTTCTATTTGATGGTATATCATTGCACCCAGGCGAGTTGGCTATTGGTGGGCTGAACTGGAAATTGTCTACTAATATATATATATTTTTTTTTTTACAAGACAAGAATTGGGAGAGGAATACTGACACCTTTCTGTTTAAACAGACCAAGGTGTTTAACAGTAATTATATTTTGTTTATTTAGGATCCAAGCGGTAGTTATCCGTTCTTAGATCAGGTGCAGACCCCCAAAAACATTTATAGTTACAAATTATGTTAGAAAGAGAAGAGCCACAGTAGAGCTATATGAGATACTGTGTAAAGATGGGGGATTACAGCACTCTATAGAGCTTCATTTTGCTTTACTTTGTAGGTGCTTGACCGAAAGCAATTAAGAAACAAACAAACGGATGCACATAAGATCTGGTCAGCGGCAAATTTATTTACATAGTAACAAACATACTGAAAAGTTATTGCAATTTGTCATGGTATAAGAAATTATATTACTACCACTGCAGTGGGATATTCAATATCAAGATATATTGCTAAAACAGCTAATATAGTTGCAACATTGTATATTGATCCTGTAAATCAACAAAGGAAAATAGCTAATAATCATGTAGGATTACTTTTGATCATATATATGACCTGTATAAAGTGTCCTCCTTATGATTGGAAAAGTAGAAAGGGACAAGATATTTCCAAAGAGTCCGTTTCTGCCTGGGCCCAGGTTTCAGGTGTAAGGAAACTCAAGAATTAAATTTTTCTGGGCTCATTCTTTACTCAGAACATGATCTTTGTCGATAAGATTTTTCATAGTGGAGTACATAGCTATTTGTTTTAACTATTCATTTAGCTATTATTGTTGTATAAATTTGATTGTTTATACATGGATCCATGTTTTTAACTTATTTGTGTACTCAATAAATTGTTTATTGTAATCGTTTGATAATATTGCATTAGGTCCAGACCCAGCCTTCGTATAGTTGGCGCTTTGGTATACCTTATTAGTTCGATAAGATTTTGCATGTTAGAACTCCAAGGTAAATGCGTCCTCTACAACTAGCATGAATAAAAGATACTTTGTTGCAAAATGCCGTTATTATTCACAACTCAGGACAATTGCAGCTTTCCAGGAAACTGCGGTAAATAGTGGTCCGAGTATCTGCTTCTACACATTTTTCCAGACTTCTGTAATATAGCAACAGTCCAGATATCTGTGTTAGTGCTCACCTCCGGCTCCACTTTTTGTAGCCGCAAAACAGCGGTAAGTAGCGGTCCGAGTGTCTGCACTCAATACGTTAGTATCCAGGTGTCTGTTTGTGCTCACCTCCGGAACCACCTTATATCCGCAAAGACTACAGTGATTAGTTCGGATATGGATACTGAAGCTTCATGCCGAGTTGGGACAAGTGCTTCCGACCTCAAGCTGCTTGCTGTCTCCACTTCAAAGTCAATTCACCTTTGCTTGTAGGGATATTGACTACACCGGGTGACAGATATTTGTCTTCATACCCTTGATCCGAACTTAGGTACACTGCAGATAGGTGTCTGTCGTCGACGCGCGTTTCGCCCCACAATGCTCAGAGAAAGCTAGGGCCTCATCAGGACTACCTGACACCTGTATTCTCCTACCTATTATTGGATTTTTTTCCTAGGGGGGGTGTTTATTTCCGGTAAATACACATTTGCAATTGGTTTCCCACAGACAAGCCTCCATAGAAACTATCCAATTACTAGGAGAATTAGACTTGATACAAATGCATCTTAAATCTGCCGCAGGACACAGAAATCATGTGCTCCGCTAGTCAAATATTGCCATCATATACAACACTAGGTTAGACATGTAGAAAATTGGAAACTTAGATAGAGCAGTAATTTTCAGTAACGAGTTTACTTGATAGTAATTATTTGCTGACCAAATGATTATACCAGCTAGAAAAATAGTTTTTCATTTTGTTACCATAATTAGAAGTAAAAAGACAATTAAATGATAGATTACAGTATGAAAAACTTTAAAAAAATCCAATGACATCAATGAAATCTAAACTTAATAGAATCCTACAAGATGCTAAGATGGATGGTCTCATCTCGATAAAAGAATTTCAATTCCTCAGTCCAACTCACCCTGTAATGCCCACTTTTTATATAATTCCAAAAATACATAAAAATCCTACCAGTCCCCCTGGGAGACCAATAGTCTCGGGGATTGGCAGTATCAGTGAACATATTGGTGAATATGTAGATATTTTTCTTAGACCTTTCCTTCTCTCCCTCCCCTCTTATGTAAAAGACACCCCAGACCTCCTAAGAAAGTTGGATGGTATATCAGTTAAAACAGAAACAATCTTGGTGTCTTTAGACGTTGAAAGTCTCTACTCTTCAATGCCACATACATTAGGGATAGAAGCATCAAAACAGTTCCTGAAATCAAGAGGACCAGAGAGCGATAGACATACTGCTTTTGTTGTTGATCTGTTACAATTCATTTTGAACAACAATGTCTTCCAATTTGACAATTCTCTTTATAGACAGGTCAGGGGGACAGGCATTGGAGCAGTTTGTGCTCCGACATATGCATGTCTCCAACTGGGAGTTGGACATATTTGAAAAATATGGTGAGGTGTTTGACTCCCATGTTTCCATGTGGATTAGGTATGTGGATGACATACTCATGCTGTGGGATGGCCCCCTGGCCTGTCTTCAAGAATTTGTCTCCAATTTTAAACAAAAACAACCGTAACATTTTTCTAACGTATGCCTCAAGCACTAAAGAACTGCCATTCCTAGATATAGTGATTAAAAAAGAAGGTAATAAAATCTCTACTGAGAATTACCGAAAAAGTACAGCAACGAATAGTGTCCTGGAGGCATCAAGCAGTCATCCTGAATCTCTGAAGAAAGGGATACCTTTCAGCCAATTGTTGAGATTAAGGAGAAACTGCTCCTCCAGGACAAAATTCGATCATCATGCTGATCAGATGTGCCAAAGATTTATAGAAAGGGGATACTCACGAAAATTGATTAGATATACCCTAAATAAAGTGAGGAAAATGAATAGGGATGACCTCCTGTATTCAAAAAAAAGAGAAAAAAGTTGAATAACTTAAGGTTTATTACAACTTATAATTGCCAATGGCATACTATTCGATCCATATTAGCACAGAAATGGCACATTTTAACACTAGATGAAAAAATAGCAGATAAGGTAGGACAATACCCACTGATGACAGCTAAAAAAATCACCAAATTTAAGAAACAAACTAGTTAAAAGTAGATTTGTTAGATCACAGACTGAAACCACCTGGCTAAATAAACATCAACAGGTTAAAGGCACCTATCCCTGTGGACATTGTGTCTACTGTCCATATATAATAAAAAGTAAAACTTTTTGCACCCACACAGGCAAGAATTTTGAAATAAGACACTTTGCAAATTGCAACACAGTAGGGGTTGTCTATCTCTTGCAGTGCTCCTGCCCCCTGTTCTATGTTGGAAAAACTAAAAGAATGCTCAAGGACAAGGTGCAGGAGCACAGGGATGACATTCTCTATGAAAGGGACACAAGTGTAGCTCGCCACTTTAAAGAGGTACACAATAGCAGCACTGTGTCTCTAAAATTTATAGCAATTGATAAAAGGATTACAAATGGAAGAGGAGGAGATGAGGACAAGTGCCTTCTTAGAAAAGAAGCCAGGTGGATGTATACATTAAAAACAATGACTCCTACTGGTCTAAATGAAAGAATAGAATATGCTTCTTTTCTGGGCTAATTATGGTAACAAAATGAAAAACCATTTTTCTAGCTGGTATAATCATTTGGTCAGCAAATAATTACTATCAAGTAAACTCGTTACTGAAAATTACTGCTCTAAGTTTCCAATTTTCTACATGTCTAACCTAGTGTTGTATATGATGGCAATATTTGACTAGCGGAGCACATGATTTCTGTGTCCTGCGGCAGATTTAAGATGCATTTGTATCAAGTCTAATTCTCCTAGTAATTGGATAGTTTCTATGGAGGCTTGTCTGTGGGAATCCAATTGCAAATGTGTATTTACCGGAAATAAACACACCCCCCTAGGAAAAAAATCCAATAATAGGTAGGAGAATACAGGTGTCAGGTAGTCCTGATGACGCCCTAGCTTTCTCTGAGCATTGTGGGGCGAAACGCGCGTCGACGACAGACACCTATCTGCAGTGTACCTAAGTTCGGATCAAGGGTATGAAGACAAATATCTGTCACCCGGTGTAGTCAATATCCCTACAAGCAAAGGTGAATTGACTTTGAAGTGGAGACAGCAAGCAGCTTGAGTTCGGAAGCACTTGTCCCGACTCGGCATGAAGCTTCAGTATCCATATCCAAACTAATCACTGTAGTCTTTGCGGATATAAGGTGGTTCCGGAGGTGAGCACAAACACAGACACCTGGATACTAACGTATTGAGTGCAGACACTCGGACCGCTACTTACAGCTGTTTTGCGGCTACAAAAAGTGGAGCCGGAGGTGAGCACTAACACAGATATCTGGACTATTGCTATATTACAGAAGTCTGGAAAAATGTGTAGAAGCAGATACTCTGACCACTATTTACCCCAGTTTCCTGGAAAGCTGCAATTGTCCTGAGTTGTGAATAATAACGGCATTTTTCAACAAAGTATCTTTTATTCATGCTAGTTGTAGAGGACGCATTTACCTTGGAGTTCTAGCATGAAAAATCTCATCGACAAAGATCATGTTCTGAGTAAAGAATGAGCCCGGAAAAATTTAATTCTTGAGTTTCCTTACACCTGAAACCTGGGCCCAGGCAGAAACGGACTCTTTGGAAATATCTTGTCCCTTTCTACTTTTCCAATCATAAGGAGGACACTTTATACAGGTCGTATATATGATCAAAAGTAATCCTACATGATTATTAGCTATTTTCCTTTGTTGATTTACAGGATCAATATACAATGTTGCAACTATATTAGCTGTTTTAGCAATATATCTTGATATTGAATATCCCACTGCAGTGGTAGTAATATAATTTCTTATACCATGACAAATTGCAATAACTTTTCAGTATGTTTGTTACTATGTAAATAAATTTGCCGCTCACCAGATCTTATGTGCATCCGTTTGTTTGTTTCTTAATTGCTTTCGGTCAAACACCTACAAAGTAAAGCAAAATGAAGCTCTATAGAGTGCTGTAATCCCCCATCTTTACACAGTATCTCATATAGCTCTACTGTGGCTCTTCTCTTTCTAACATAATTTGTAATATATATATATATATATATATATATATATATATATATATATATATATATACACATATACACACACACACACATCCACATACACACACTTTCTGACGCATCATCTACTATTGAGCATGTGCAAGAGTTCACTGTTTATATGTATAGGAGTCTGTGATTGGCGGATGGCTATCATATGATACGGGGGGCAGCAAATTGGGGGGGGGGGGGGGAATAAAATGACAGAAAAAAATAATGTACTGTTTATTTGTAATTAAGTGCTATTGCATTGTCTTTTATTATGCACTTGTTAACTATGCAAATCTACTGTATTTAATGGTCCTTAAAAACGTTTGTTGCGACATTTAAAATCGTATGTTGAAACCTAAAAAAAAACCCTGAAGGCTCATGAAAGGTACAAATATATATCACTAATTAAATGAGGCTTTTGCAGCTTTCAATCAGTACTTGGTAGGTTCATCATCACCGGCGCCACACAACTCCTGAAAGGGGAGACTCCAGGGGCCCTTACTCAGGGCTTAAGATATAGGGGGCAATCTGTATTTGCGCATTGTAATAGGCCATAATACAGCAGGTTAGAGCAAAAGGCAGTGCCGCTAATTCACTCGTGTGCAAATGCCCCCGATGCACAAAATACATTGATAAATAAAAAAACTTAATTTAATTATTTATTTATTGTTGAAAACAAAACCACAGTTTCTTCTATGTGTACTTAAAAAGGGCCAATGTACTGTAAACTGGTTTACCCTCAATGTGTTCCCAATTAATTGTTATACCAGCTACAGAGTATAAAATGTATGAGAACATGATCCTTTATGTTTCTTTTTTAAATGAAATAGCTGGATTTGCTCTTTGAACCCACAACCCATCAAAATAGGCTAAGCTTGCAGAGAGACCAGACATTTTATCACTCAAAGTCTTCCTTTTCTTATATCTGTCTGTATACAATAGTTATAAAAACATAATTTATGCTTACCTGATAAATTTATTTCTCTTGTAGTGTATCCAGTCCACGGATCATCCATTACTTGTGGGATATTCTCCTTCCCAACAGGAAGTTGCAAGAGGATCACCCACAGCAGAGCTGCTATATAGCTCCTCCCCTCACTGCCATATCCAGTCATTCAACCGAAACAAGACGAGAAAGGAGAAACCATAGGGTGCAGTGGTGACTGTAGTTTAATTAACATTTAGACCTGCCTTAAAAGGACAGGGCGGGCCGTGGACTGGATACACTACAAGAGAAATAAATTTATCAGGTAAGCATAAATTATGTTTTCTCTTGTTAAGTGTATCCAGTCCACGGATCATCCATTACTTGTGGGATACCAATACCAAAGCTAAAGTACACGGATGATGGGAGGGACAAGGCAGGAACTTAAACGGAAGGAACCACTGCCTGTAGAACCTTTCTCCCAAAAACAGCCTCCGAAGAAGCAAAAGTGTCAAATTTGTAAAATTTTGAAAAGGTGTGAAGCGAAGACCAAGTCGCAGCCTTGCAAATCTGTTCAACAGAGGCCCCATTTTTAAAGGCCCAGGTGGAAGCCACAGCTCTAGTAGAATGAGCTGTAATCCTTTCAGGGGGCTGCTGTCCAGCAGTCTCATAGGCTAAGCGTATTATGCTCCGAAGCCAAAAGGAGAGAGAGGTTGCCGAAGCTTTTTGACCTCTCCTCTGTCCAGATTAAACGACAAACAGGGCAGATGTTTGATGAAAATCTTTAGTAGCCTGTAAGTAAAACTTCAAGGCACGGACTACGTCCAGATTATGCAAAAGACGTTCCTTCTTTGAAGAAGGATTAGGACACAATGATGGAACAACAATCTCTTGATTGATATTCCTGTTAGAAACCACCTTAGGTAAAAACCCAGGTTTGGTACGCAGAACTACCTTGTCTGAATGAAAAATCAGATAAGGAGAATCACAATGTAAGGCAGATAACTCAGAGACTCTTCGAGCCGAAGAAATAGCCATCAAAAACAGAACTTTCCAAGATAAAAGTTTAATATCAATGGAATGAAGGGGTTCAAACGGAACTCCCTGAAGAACTGTAAGAACCAAGTTTAAGCTCCACGGGGGAGCAACAGTTTTAAACACAGGCTTAATCCTAACCAAAGCCTGACAAAATGCCTGGACGTCTGGAACTTCTGCCAGACGCTTGTGCAAAAGAATAGACAGAGCAGAGATCTGTCCTTTTAAAGAACTAGCTGATAAGCCTTTGTCCAAACCCTCTTGGAGAAAGGACAATATCCTAGGAATCCTAACCTTACTCCATGAGTAACTCTTGGATTCACACCAATAAAGATATTTACGCCATATCTTGTGGTAGATTTTCCTGGTGACAGGCTTCCGAGCCTGTATTAAGGTATCAATGACTGACTCTGAGAAGCCACGCCTTGATAGAATCAAGCGTTCAATCTCCATGCAGTCAGTCTCAGAGAAATTAGATTTGGATGATTGAAAGGACCTTGTATTAGAAGGTCCTGCCTCAGAGGCAGAGTCCATGGTGGAAGAGATGACATGTCCACTAGGTCTGCATACCAGGTCCTGCGTGGCCACGCAGGCGCTATCAGAATCACTGATGCTCTCTCTTGTTTGAGCAGAGGAAACGGTGGAAACACATAGGCCAGGTTGAAGAACCAAGGAGCTGCTAGAGCATCTATCAGCGTTGCTCCCGGGTCCCTGGACCTGGATCCGTAACAAGGAAGCTTGGCGTTCTGGCGAGACGCCATGAGATCCAGTTCTGGTTTGCCCCAACGATGGACCAGTTGAGCAAACACCTCCGGATGGAGTTCCCATTCCCCCGGATGAAAAGTCTGACGACTTAGAAAATCCGCCTCCCAGTTCTCTACGCCTGGGATGTGGATCGCTGACAGGTGGCAAGAGTGAGACTCTGCCCAGCGAATTATCTTTGAGACTTCTAACATCGCTAGGGAACTCCTGGTTCCCCCTTGATGGTTGATGTAAGCCACAGTCGTGATGTTGTCCGACTGAAATCTGATGAACCTCAGTGTTGCTAACTGAGGCCAAGCTAGAAGAGCCTTGAATATTGCTCTTAACTCCAGAATATTTATTGGGAGGAGTTTCTCCTCCTGAGTCCATGATCCCTGAGCCTTCAGGGAGTTCCAGACTGCGCCCCAACCTAGAAGGCTGGCATCTGTTGTTACAATCGTCCAATCTGGCCTGCGAAAGGGTCATACCCTTGGACAGACGGACCCGAGAAAGCCACCAGAGAAGAGAATCTCTGGTCTCTTGATCCAGATTTAGTAGAGGGGACAAATCTGAGTAATCCCCATTCCACTAACTTAGCACGCATAATTGCAGCGGTCTGAGATGCAGGCGCGCAAATGGCACTATGTTCATTGCCGCTACCATTAAGCCGATTACTTCCATGCACTGAGCCACTGACGGGCGTGGAATGGAATGAAGGACATGGCAAGCATTTAGAAGTTTTGATAACCTGGACTGCGTCAGGTAAATTTTCATCTCTACAGAATCTATAAGAGTCCCTAGGAAGGAGACTCTTGTGAGTGGTGATAGAGAACTCTTTTCCACGTTCACTTTCCACCCATGCGACTTCAGAAATGCCAGAACTATCTCTGTATGAGACTTGGCAATTTGAAAGCTTGACGCCTGTATCAGGATGTCGTCTAGATACGGAGCCACCGCTATGCCTCGCGGTCTTAGGACCGCCAGAAGTGAGCCCAGAACCTTTGTAAAAATTCTCGGGGCAGTGGCCAACCCGAAAGGAAGAGCTACAAATTGGTAATGCCTGTCTAGAAAGGCAAACCTTAGGAACCGATGATGATCTTTGTGAATCGGTATGTGAAGGTAGGCATCCTTTAAGTCCACTGTGGTCATGTACTGACCCTCTTGGATCATGGGTAGGATGGTCCGAATAGTTTCCATTTTGAAAGATGGAACTCTGATTAATTTTTTTAAGATCTTTAGATCCAAAATTGGTCTGAAGGTTCCCTCTTTTTTGGGAACCACAAACAGATTTGAATAAAAACCCTCTCCTTGTTCCGTCCGCGGAACTGGATGGATCACTCCCATTACTAGGAGGTCTTGCACACAGCGTAGGAATGCCTCTTTCTTTATCTGATTTGCAGATAACCTTGAAAGATTAAATCTCCCTTGTGGAGGGGAAGCTTTGAAGTCCAGAAGATATCCCTGAGATATGATCTCCAACGCCCAGGGATCCTGAACATCTCTTGCCCACGCCTGGGCGAAGAGAGAAAGTCTGCCCCCCACTAGATCCGTTTCCGGATAGGGGGCCGTTCCTTCATGCTGTCTTGGGGGCAGCAGCAGGCTTTCTGGCCTGCTTGCCCTTGTTCCAGGACTGGTTAGGTTTTCAGGCCTGTCTGGAATGAGCAACAGTTCCCTCTTGTTTTGAAGCGGAGGAAGTTGATGCTGCTCCTGCCTTGAAATTTCGAAAGGCACGAAAATTAGACTGTTTGGCCTTTGATTTGGCCCTGTCCTGAGGAAGGGTATGACCCTTGCCTCCAGTAATGTCAGCAATAATTTCCTTCAAGCCAGGCCCGAATAAGGTCTGCCCCTTGAAAGGAATGTTGAGTAATTTAGACTTTGAAGTCACGTCAGCTGACCAGGATTTAAGCCATAGCGCCCTACGCGCCTGGATGGCGAATCCAGAATTCTTAGCCATTAGTTTAGTCAAATGAACAATGGCATCAGAAACAAATGAGTTAGCTAGCTTAAGCGTTCTAAGCTTGTCAATAATTTCATTCAATGGAGCTGTCTGGATGGCCTCTTCCAGGGCCTCAAACCAGAATGCCGCCGCAGCAGTGACAGGCGCAATGCATGCAAGGGGCTGTAAAATAAAACCTTGTTGAATAAACATTTTCTTAAGGTAACCCTCCAATTTTTTATCCATTGGATCTGAAAAAGCACAACTGCCCTCAACCGGGATAGTGGTACGCTTTGCTAAAGTAGAAACTGCTCCCTCCACCTTAGGGACCGTCTGCCATAAGTCCCGTGTAGTGGCGTCTATTGGAAACATTTTTCTAAATATAGGAGGTGGGGAAAAGGGCACACCGGGTCTATCCCACTCCTTGCTAATAATTTCTGTAAGCCTTTTAGGTATAGGAAAAACGTCAGTACACACCGGCACCAAATAGTATCTATCCAGCCTACACAATTTCTCTGGAATTGCAACTGTGTTACAGTCATTCAGAGCAGCTAATACCTCCCCAAGCAATACACAGAGGTTCTCAAGCTTAAATTTAAAATTAGAAATCTCTGAATCAGGTTTCCCCGAGTCAGAGATGTCACCCACAGACTGAAGCTCTCCGTCCTCATGTTCTGCATACTGTGACGCAGTATCAGACATGGCTCTAACAGCATTTGCGCGCTCTGTATCTCTCCTAACCCCAGAGCTATCGCGCTTGCCTCTTAATTCAGGCAATCTAGATAATACCTCTGACAGGGTTTTATTCATGATTGCAGCCATGTCCTGCAAGGTAATCGCTATGGGCGCCCCTGATGTAATTGGCGCCATATTAGCGTGCGTCCCCTGAGTGGGAGGCGAAGGGTCTGACACGTGGGGAGAGTTAGTCGGCATAACTTCCCCCTCGACAGAACCCTCTGGTGATAATTCTTTTATAGATAAAGACTGATCTTTACTGTTTAAGGTGAAATCAATACATTTAGTACACATTCTCCTATGGGGCTCCACCATGGCTTTCAAACATAATGAACAAGTAGGTTCCTCTGTATCAGACATGTTTAAACAGACTAGCAATGAGACTAGCAAGCTTGGAAAACACTTTAAAACAAGTTTACAAGCAATATAAAAAATGTTACTGCGCCTTTAACACAAATTTTCCCAAATTTTGAAATAACAGTGAAAAAATGCAGTTAAACTAACGAAATTTTTACAGTGTATGTAATAAGTTAGCAGAGCATTGCACCCACTTGCAAATGGATGATTAACCCCTTAATACCAAAAACGGAATAACAAATGACAAAAAAGTTTTTTAAACAGTCACAACAACTGCCACAGCTCTACTGTGGCTTTTTACCTCCCTCAATACGACTTTTGAAGCCTTTTGAGCCCTTCAGAGAAGTCCTGGATTAAGCAGGAAGAAGCTGGATGTCTGTGTCTGTAATTTTTTCTGTGCAAAAAAAAAGCCAAAATAGGCCCCTCCCACTCATATTACAACAGTGGGAAGACCCAGGGAACTGTTTCTAGGCAAAATTCAAGCCAGCCATGTGGAAAAAACTAGGCCCCAATAAGTTTTATCACCAAACATATGTAAAAAACGATTAAACATGCCAGCAAACGTTTTAAAATACACTTTTATAAGAGTATGTATCTCTATTAATAAGCCTGATACCAGTCGCTATCACTGCATTTAAGGCTTTACTTACATTACTTCGGTATCAGCAGCATTTTCTAGCAAATTCCATCCCTAGAAAAATATTTTAACTGCACATACCTTATTACAGGAAAACCTGTACGCTATTCCCCCTCTGAAGTTACCTCGCTCCTCAGAATATGTGAGAACAGCAAAGGATCTTAGTTACTTCTGCTAAGATCATAGAAAACGCAGGCAGATTCTTCTTCTAAATACTGACTGAGATAAACAGTACACTCCGGTACCATTTAAAAATAACAAACTTTTGATTGAAGAAATAAACTAAGTATAAAACACCACAGTCCTCTTACGACCTCCATTTTAGTTGAGAGTTGCAAGAGAATGACTGGATATGGCAGTGAGGGGAGGAGCTATATAGCAGCTCTGCTGTGGCTGATCCTCTTGCAACTTCCTGTTGGGAAGGAGAATATCCCACAAGTAATGGATGATCCGTGGACTGGATACACTTAACAAGAGAAATATTTGTTTTCTATTCTTCTTTCTAACTTTCTCTCTCTCACACCCCACAGAGTGATCTTCTGCTGGCTGTGTTTACATTGCTTGTCAATAGCGTGTACTTAAAGGGGCAGTAAACTTACAAACTAATGTTATATAATTCTGCACATAGTGGCAGATTTTTGCACTAAAGTATTGCAGAGGATGTTTATGTTTCCAGAATGCCGCTCTTTGCTCTACTGAGCGGGTCTTGTTTTTCCTCAGCGCATCACAGTCTAGTCCAAGCGTGCCCGGTCGCGCCATTAAACTGAATATAGCTCGATCCTGCTACTAGACCCGCTCAATAGAGCAAGAAGCGGCGTTCTGGAAAAATTAACTTTTAAATAAAAATCCTCTATAAATCTGCCACTAAGCTAATGTTATATAATTCTGCACTATGTGTAGAATTATATAACATTAGTTTGTAAGTTTGCTGCCCCTTTAAAAAGGGACATAAAACAAGTTGGGATAGAGACAAAATATGATATGTACTTTACCTGCAAATGTATACTGCGGTGCCTTGCTATTAACCCTTTCTTTTTAGTTTTTGAATTGCACAGCCCCAACTCTCCCCGACACATTTCCTTCTATGGCTGTATCTATGTTTATTGTTCTTTTGGTACAATACAAGATTGCATAGGGATTATCTGCTGGAGCATGCATATAAGCTGTGAACTCTGTTGAAATACTCTGTCTAAACAATGATAAGGGGGGTGGAGTTGGCTGCTCCAGGCAGCTTAGCTATGTAATTTATTTTGCTTATTTTTGAAAATTTTAAAATACTTGCCAGCAATTTTTAAACATTTTTTTTATGCAAACTATTTTTAATTAGCCTTTTTAGGATATTCACAGATCTCAACCTGTTTTATGGCACTTTAACCTCTAGAAGCTGTTAGGACATTCCCTGCCATCCTAACCACGCTGGGCTTTAACACTGTTAGAACATGGAATGTCCTACCTTATATGGCGTTGTGCAGCCTCCCCCCTTTGACAAAATCAATAACAGACTAGGGGTGTTCCTAGCAGCATAGGCAGTCCCCCTTGATCTGATCCTGGCCTTAAAATCACATGATTTCATTTTTGCAAGTGTTTATATAGGAGCATTATACCAATGTTAACACTTGCATGCCGGCACAAAGGAGTTAAGTGTAGAAACTTTCAGTATAGGTAGGGATAATACAGGCAAATGCAGCCATTTCAAATGCAGATATAAAAAGGTAAATTAGCTATTTGTAAACCATTTAATACACTTCAGCAGGTAAAATGGATCATTTGGAACAAATTAAAAGGGAAATATTTTGTATCTCTAAACAGAATATCTTATTGTACTTTTCATTCGTTTGAAAAGTTAATAAAAACATTAAAAATTTAAAAAAAATCTTGTAATACATTTTCCTTATTTTTCCCCCCCTTTTCATGTAATTTAGCTCAGCAAATTGTGGCTTTTCTAATCAACAGAGCTGGAAATGCAGGCTAACTCTGCTACATGTATGTCCCTAACTGGCTTCAGCAGATAACAGCTACATTACAATGCACTGTATACTAACAATAACGGGGCTAGTCTTGTTGTCTGCAGACTAAAGCCCAGATTGGCTCCTACAAATAAAGCAAAGGTGGGAAAAGTTTGGCTATTAAAAAACTATTACAGAAACACAAGAGAGATTACCCGGTGTTTACGGTCTGAGAAGACAATATCTAACAAGTGAAAAAACAAGACATTTGTTTATACACAGTTTCACAGCACACCCGGGGGAGGGAGTAGCTAACAGTCCTCAGATACAGGTGGTTGTTCTCTAAAGCAGAATAGTACCCTGGTTTATCTCAGAAGTAGTTAAAGGGCCATGAGACCCAAATGTTGAAACACTTGAAAGTGATGCAGCATAGCTGTAAAAAGCCGACTAGAAAGTTTCACCTGAACATCTCTATGTAAAAAAGAAAGATATTTTACCGTAAAAAAATTCCTCAGTAGCCACATCCCATTGTAAAGGACTTCTAAGCAGCAAATCAGTATGTCTGTCCCGGGACAGCTAAGGGAGTGAGCTTATGTGCACACATGTTATTTCCCTATTCAGCTTAAGGAAGTTTACAATGAAATCTCATGAGATCACAGTAAGAGAGTTCATGACCTCAGCACTGCTGATGCTGATTGGCTGCTGTTTATTTCTTTATTTTTTTTTACCTGCAGCTGAATTGTAACTTTTTACACAGAACTTACTCTGCTGAGCTGAGGAAATTGTGAGGTGAAATATCTTCCTTTTTTATATAGAGATGCTCAGGTGATATTTTCCTGTCAGCTTTTTACAGTTATACTGCATCAGTTTCAAGTGATTTAGCATATGAGTATTATGTCCCTTTAAACTGCACCAGCAGAGACGGATACAGAACCAAGGAGCAGTCAGGGACTGTAGCCTTAAATACCAAACTGGACCACAAGGTGGCGCACAAGGTCCATGTACAACAGGATTGCGTGATAAACACATGCTAGACAGATAAGCAAGCAGATAACACAGACATCACAATCATCAATATCTTAACAAAATCTAAAGAACAAATGAATAGAAAATCCATTGTTAATTCGTGAGCTGCCAGCAGATATTGCTATGTGCTGCTCTGCGCATATTAAGGTCAGCCATGAGTGACAATGCAGTAAGTGCTCATGGTCACAGGACATACAAGGACCCGCAGACTGACCGACTCCATGCAGGAATGTGCCAGGACTGGATCAGGCAGCACAAGGTCAGATGGGAAATGCCCTGCTGTATGACAAACACCTACCTTAGCTTTCTTCTCCAGGTCGGCCTCCGTCTTAGGGCCCAGTAAGTGCAGAACCTGAGAGTCAATAAGAAAAGACATAGGGTCAGTGAGACACGGCCTCGGGTCGCCACTACAGACACGGAGGGCTGCGCAGGAATGCGGTTTGTCTGTATAAACATAACACATTCTATTTACTACAGTTTAAAAAAAGATTTAAATAAAGAATTCACATTCAGTTTCCCTTATATAAAGCTCACAGGTGCATTGTGAGGATCCCTTGCAGTAACTTAGGGACAAACGTATCTTGTTATTTAATACCCACAAACACAAAAGTTTAAGATCCATAGGTTTGTTTGCATTATAAAAACATTAAAGGGACATGCAAACCAACAGTTGTCATGATTCTGAAACAGCATACAATTTTAATCAACTTTCCAATTTACACCCATTATCAAAAGTTGCTTTGTACTCTTGGTAGGAGCAGCAATGCACTGCTGTGAGCTAGCTGAGCACATCAGGTAAGCCAATGGCAAGAGGCATACATGTGCATCCACCAATTAGCAGCTACCTCCCAGTACTGATTTGCTGATCCTGAGTCTAACTTGGTAACAGGGTAGCAAGATAAAGTAAATTAGAAATCAAAAAATTTGAAAGATTTTGCTAAATTTTTTTATCATTTATTATTATTATATATCAAATATAAAAATTTTCCTTTGCAACTCATACCTGCTTATGTAACATGCTAGTACACAGGATTCACATATACTAATGCGATGAGTATTAAACTTCATGATTCAGATAGAGCAGCAATTTTAAACAACTTTCCAATTTACTTCCATTAACAAAATGTGCACCGTCTCTTTATATTTACACTTTTTGTGTCACCAACTCCTACTGAGCATGTGCAAGAATTCATAGTATATACTTATATGCATTTGTGATTGGCTGATGGCTGTCACATGATACAAGGGGAGTGGAAATAGACATAACTTTGCAATTTATTTAACAAAAATCTACTACTCATTTGAAGTTCAGACTAAGTGCTATTGCATTGTCTTCTTATCATGCATTTGTTGATTATACAAATCTACAGTGTTGACTGGTCCTTTAAAGGACCTTTAAATTGCTGCTATAACACAACACACTGGTTATTGAACACTTCTATCATTAGTGTCAATAAGCCGCGGCTTCATTTAACCCCTTGGCTGCTAGTGAGGCTGTAATGCATTGCTGTACATAAAGGACACCCTGTCTCATTCATTACCTGCATGTCTACTTCATTCTTGATTATTTTCCCATCCGCCCACTTCAGTTTACTTCTCGCCTCACCTGCGGCAACAAGGAATCACAGAGTACTGAGAAGAAAAACGGAAAGTATCTGTCTAATCAGCGTAAAGAAACTGAATTATAAACAATATCCTGCAGCATGGTGTTACCGCAAACGCTTACGGACACCAACATGCTGGGTGTAATGATAAACTATCCTAATACTGACACCCATAATGACACCCACACACATACACAGGGTGTACTGATTAACTATACTAATACTGGCACCCATAATGACACACACACACAGGGTGTACTGATGAACTATACTAATACTGACACCCATAATGACACACACACACAGGGTGTGCTGATTAACTATACTAATATTGGCACCTATAATGACACACACACACAGGGTGTACTGATGAAATATACTAATACTGGCACCCATGACGACACACACACGGTGTACTGTTGAACTATACTTATACTGGCACCCATAATGACACACACACACACACAGGGTGTACTGATGAACTATACTAATACTGACACCCATGACACACACACACACACACACACACAGGGTGTACTGATGAACTATACTAATACTGACACCCATAATGAAACACACACACACACACAGGGTGTGCTGATGAACTATACTAATACTGGCACCCATAATGACACACACACACACACACACACAGGGTGTACTGATGAACTATACTAATACTGGCACCCATAATGACACACGCACACACTGTGTACTGTTGAACTATACTTATACTGGCACCCATAATGACACACACAGTGTACTGTTGAACTATACTAATACTGGCACCCATAATGACACACACACACACACACAGGGTGTACTGATGAACTATACTAATACTGACACCCATGACACACACACACACACAGGGTGTACTGATGAACTATACTAATACTGACACCCATAATGAAACACACACACACACACAGGGTGTGCTGATGAACTATACTAATACTGGCACCCATAATGTCACACACACACACACACACAGGGTGTACTGATGAACTATACTAATACTGGCACCCATAATGACACACGCACACACTGTGTACTGTTGAACTATACTTATACTGGCACCCATAATGACACACACAGTGTACTGTTGAACTATACTAATACTGGCACCCATAATGACACACACAGTGTACTGTTGAACTACACTTATACTGGCACCCATAATGACACACACACACACACACAGGGTGTACTGTTGAACTATACTTATACTGGCACCCATAATCACACACACACAGTGTACTGTTGAACTATACTTATACTGGCACCCATAATGACACACACACACACACACAGGGTGTACTGTTGAACTATACTTATACTGGCACCCATAATCACACACACACAGTGTACTGTTGAACTATACTTATACTGGCACCCATAATGGCACACACACACACACACACACACAGTGTACTGTTGAACTATACTTATACTGGCACCAATAATGAAAAGATGAAAAGGATTGTGAGGTTTTAGCGGTATCCATGATTATAAAGCCATTCAAAAGTCAGATACTTAATGCAGCCGCTCTATTTTAAGTTACAGCAACACAATGGATAACGGATCTAATGTGCTTAGCAAATGCAGATAAAAAGAGTTTTGAAGCTCACCCATAAGCAGGCCCATGTTAAAGCGATATCTCTCGTCCAGCAGCTGCGACTTGTACTTCTGAATCACTCCCTCCACCTGTAGAGAGGAGCATACAGGCGGCAGTTAGTGGGATGTACCTATGTGTCATAATAAATCCTGTGGCTATAAACGTATAAGACATTATACTGTGTGGTGTAACAGCCCCTCAAAGGGTTCTGTATTTTGTGTGATTGGGGCCACAAGGAAATTGGATGCAAACTGCTGTAGGGGCAGATCACAGAGGTACAGCAGCTGTCCGCTGACGGGAGAGGCTCGTTTGTCTGCAACGTGAGCATTCAGATTCTTGGTTGTGTTAATATTTTATAAGCTACAAAAGGTTTCTATGACTCAGCTTGTGGAACATAAGTTATGTGTAAGAATAAATTTAAGGACAGAAAGACTTTGGTATTAAAACTGTACAATTAGTGAAGCACACAATTATATATTGTAATACACAAATTAGTAAAATAGGATTTATGTGACAAATACACCGGTGCAGTA